>NW_022985197.1:755491-784471 GCF_010093535.1 Lindgomyces ingoldianus
GTACTATGTAGCAGCTTTCGTCCAGCGTTCCTCCTGTCTTGACAGTAGGTGCGCATATCTGACAAGCTTACACATGCTTCTTTGCCTTTTTCCTATCACTACGCGCCCTAAACTTATTTTAAGCTGTTAAGCGCAGGCCTTTCTAAATGTAGCTGCTTTATAAGCTGCTTAAAGCTTAGTAATTTCTTATTACGCTAACACTAGCTTATGTGCAATTATTGCTACCCTTTGTAAGGCTTTTTTTCTAGAGGCATTACCCCCCTAGAACCCTCTCTATACGTAGAGCTACT
Organism: Lindgomyces ingoldianus; assembly: GCF_010093535.1. NCBI lineage: Eukaryota > Fungi > Ascomycota > Dothideomycetes > Pleosporales > Lindgomycetaceae > Lindgomyces > Lindgomyces ingoldianus. The sequence goes on from NW_022985197.1 coordinate 755,782, forward strand.
TGCAACACAACTAATATCTACTAGGGATTGTTGCCTGCTGCTGTAATCTACTGTAGTTTGCTGCAATTTGCTGTAGTTTACTGCAATTTGCTGTAGTTTGCTGCAATTTGCTATAGTTTGCCGCAATTAGCTATAGTTTGCCGCAATTTGCTGTAGTTTGCTACAATTTGCTATAGTTTGCCGCAATTTGCTATAGTTTGCTACAATTTGCTGCAATTTACTTTATGTATTTCCTAACACTGCTATGTAATCTCTTACTAACACCTCTAGGCATTAGCTTATTATATTTAAACAGCAGTTAAAGAAGCTAAACTAGCAGTTATGTAAGCAAAACAGCTTGTTAAGGTATTACATGTACTACATTAATATTTGCCTTAATAGAGAGGCAGAGGCAGAGGCAGAAGCAGCGCTAGAGCTTCTAAGCACTCTAAGAAATTCCTGCAAAGGCAAAAAACTATACAAGCTGCAGCTCTACAACTAGGGCTTTAATGCTAAAACAATTAAATTAAAAATATTAGGTAGCAGTATAAGGCGTAGCGTAGCAGTATTAGGCAGTAAAAGGAACAGGTGCAACGCTAGAGAACGCAAGGTGTAAAGAAAAGAAAGACTATTGTTATAATAAGGTAGGCACTCTGCCTGCTAAGCTAATACTATACAACTTTCCCTACTGTACTAAAAGGTACACACAAGAATACTTAAGCTAAGTATTCTCACATAGTATAATATATATATAGGTAATGCTAGAGTAAGCACTAGCACTAGCGGTTGTCTCTAGCCTAGCCTAAACCTCTATAAGCAAGAGAAGGCCACGTGGTTAACTATGCTAACCTTGTTACAATTATAAGAGTAGAAACGCGTTAAAAGCTAAAGTTAAAACGTGTTCTCTTAATTACAGCTAATAATTAACTAATTTCTAGATAACTAATTTTAAATTTATATAAACCTTTAGTTTTTAAAAAATAAATTTTACTAACTTAATTAAAGCTAAAAATTAGCTAGCTATTATAATAAGTAATTTAGTTATGTATAAAGTTTTTAGCTTAGCGCCTATATACTTTTTAAAAAATATAAAATAACCTATATTATATAGCTATAAAAAGTAGAATAAGTAAAAAAGTATATAAAAAGTAATAATTTTACTATCTTTATAGTATTACTAAAAATAAAGTAAATTATTAGTAACACTTACTATACTTAATATATTTAAGTTTATAAAATATAAAGTTAAGTAAAATCTTCCTTTTAAAACACACTAGTTAGTTATAATATTTTTAAATAAACTTTAGTAACACTATTTTTTATTACTTTATGTATTTCTTATAACGTACTTCATGGGCGAGTTGCTTACACACCTGAGTTGCTTACTTTTGCTAAGACCCTACCACACTACTTTTCCTACACTAATGCATTCCTAACAACACTACTTAAACGCGTTAAAAGAATGTTAGATGTAGCTTACGCTCTAGGCTTTTAAATAAGACACAACACTTTTTAACTAACATGCTACAGCTATCTACAGGGTCCCTTAAAAGATAATAAGTGACTAACGCGCTAGACAATCTTTCTAAGCTAATTATATAGCTAACTTATAAAAGCTAGATAATAACAAGGAGCAGGTAATTATTTAGCACATACTTAAGCTAGATGCGCAAGGATTTCCCCCCTAGCTAGCAGCTGTGGCTAATATAGCTAATTCTTTACGCGCTAAGCGTAATATAGGCTATATTAGCATAAACTAGCCTAATATGTTTATTAAGTGTTACTTAAAGCTTAAAGTAAAGTTTAAGTGTAAGTATAACTATAAAAGAGCTTTTTATAAGGATCCTGCAGTAATTTAAGGCTAGTTTAACTTTATAGAGAATATTAAAGCTAAGTATAGCATCTAAGATAATAACACATATAACTTTAACAAGATAGAGTTTATAATAGGCTAGATATCTACTAGAGCAGTTGTTATAGGTTTAGAGAGATAAGGACAGCTAAAAGCAGTCTAGCTAGGCAACTAGGAGTGGACAACAGCTATCTAGGGCATTAATGCTAAAGGGTGGGCTATTCTGCCCTTTATTATCTTTTAGGGTAGCAACTACCTTTTAAACTAGTACAAGGAGGAAAATCTACTCTAAAATTAAGTTATTGCAATCTCTAAGCGCAGCTAGACTACTAATTAGCTTAGTCTAGACTAGTTAAAGCACTTTAACGCGCATATAAAGAAGCGTATTGTTAGCAGCTACTGTCTGCTAGTTATTAACAGCTATAAGAGCTATAACTTACTTTATTTCTAGCAATGCTATAAAGATAATAAGATTATTACTATTTACATGCCTTTTTACTTATTACACCTTTTATAGCTACTTAATGTAGGTTGTTTTACTCCTTTAAAGAAGGCGTATAGGCGCTAAGCTAAAAACCTTATGCGCAACTAAATTACTTATATTATAAAAATAAAGTTCCTGCTATGCTTTAAAGTAGCTTATAATGCTGTAATTACTTTTAGTAATATTTAAGAAGGGTTCTAAGGCGCTAGATTAGTTCCTTTTAACCCACAACAGGTTATAATAGGCCTTAATGTAAAGTTGCGCACTCTATTACTACTACTACTTATATACAACAAGCCCTAGCAGTTGTAAACCCTAAGCAATACCCTAGAACTTAGGTTGTAATTAATGCTTATAAAAATAAAGATTTAGAAGTATATAAATAGTTTACTAACTTCTATAGTTAAGGTGTTTAAGAAGGTCTTAAAAAGGGCAGCAATAATTATACATAAGCTAGTGTTAGCGTAACAGGAAATTACTAAGCTTTAAGCAGCTAATAAGGCTACTACGTAACATAAATTGCATAAAAGAAAGCAGATTAAGGCAGAAGAGACCTTAATAATTTAAAAAGGCCTACGCTTAACAGCTCTAAAGGAGTTTAGGGCGCGCAGTGATAGGAAGAAGGCAAAGAAGCAGGTGCAAGCTAAAGTAGGTAAGCTATCCTAAAGGCGCTGCAGACAGTGCAATTAGACTAGGCATAACACGCAAACGTGTAAGCAAGAAGCAGAAGTAGTATCTAAATAATATTCTAGGCTGTACTGTACTATATAGTGCTAGAGCAGGTTATTATGGGCCATAATAGAGTTCGTTGGGGTGGGGTCTTGGCAAAAGTGAGCGACTCGGGTGTGTGAGCGACTCGCCCATGAAGTACGTTATTCTTTTTTAAAATAATGTATACTTAATATACATATATTTTTATATTAATTTACATGTAGTTTACTTTAGTATATGTTATATAAAACATATTTAAATTATAGTTAGTTATGTTTATTCTACTTTTTAAGCTATATTAGTGTGTTAAAGATTAGCATTAGCTATATTAGTGTGTTAGAGATTAGCATTAGCTATATTAGTGTGTTAGAGATTAGTATTAGCTACGCTTAGTTACAGGCTGTAATTAGTTATATGCTATAGTTAAATATTGTTATTATATGTCTATTACCTGTCTAATACTAATTTGCTAAGCATTATGCTACAACTATTCTTTAACCTAAATAACCTACCTTAATGTACTAACTATTGCTCTAAGCAAGCTTTGCTTTTACAGATTATTTATAAACTGTTGTAGTATTTTATATAACACTATAAAAGAAATTACTACATACATTAGAATAATTAAGCTTCTAACACCTAGTTATTAGCTAGAGACAGAGTTGTTTTATAAAGACAACACTATAAATAATACATTAAATTTTAATAAAGTAGACCTACTAGGCTACTATTAAGAAAGGAAGATTAGAGATAACTATCTATCTTCTCTAAATACTCTGCCACCTGCAGCATTGCTTATGCAGTTAATAGCTAGAGCAGCACTAAAGCTAAGCTAAATAGAGTCTTTAAAGACTATACTATAGGCTGCAGCCTTTATAGCTAGCATAAGATCTAAAAGTGTAAAAAAGCATAGCAGCAAGACACTAAATAAAGCAGCATTAATAAAGATGCTATTTAAAAAAAAGACACCTTATAGAAGCTAGCTGCTACTTTTACTATTAACCTAAAAGCAACTAGAGGAGCACCTTTTACATAAGATGTTTAAGGCAGCAGAAAGAACACACCTAGACAGTTATTAGATAATAAAATCCTAGACAAAGGTCTAGACAAAGCTAATTAAGGCAGCTAGACAGCAGATTCTAGATTATATGTAGGTGTACACCTACAAGCTTAACAAGCACTATAAATTGCAAAGATGTAAGGCGTAACTAGTAGTCTATAGTAATTAATAAAGAAACATTACTATATAAGATACCTACGCTGCCACTCTAGTAGGACGCTTATTTTAAATGCTAATAGTAATATCTGCACGCTTTAACCTAGAGCTTAAACAATACAATGTAACTAATGTGTTTATACATGCAGCAATTAACCGCAATATCTACATACAGATGCTAAGAGGCTATTAGAAACTAGGTATAATACTAAAGTGTTAAAAGGCACTATATAGCCTATAAATTTCTCCTCTACTCTAGTAACACTACTTTATAATAACTTTTAAAGGCTTTAGGTTCTTAGCTGTTTTACATAAACTCTACTACATAACTAAAGCTAGAATATTTGTCTTTTTTTATGTAGACAACTTTATTATTGCGTATAAAAAAGGCTCTAAAGTAGATGTACAGCGTGTAGTAGACTAGTTATAAGAGAAGTATACCCTAATAAGAGGCAAGAACCTATAATAGTTTCTAGGAGTTAAGATTATTAAAAATTAATAGTAATAAATAATTTAGCTATTATAGGCCTTATATATTAACAAGATAGCTAGGCTAGCTAATAGAAAGAACCTGTAGCACGCTACACCTATAAGTAGGATTAAACTTATGCTGCAATCTAGTTTTGCAACCTTATTAGAAGTAAATTAATATTAGCAGAAGATTAAATCTCTGCTCTTTGCAGCAGTTACTACAAGACTAGACATTGCCTTTGCTACATTACACCTTGCACAGTTTCTTACAAATCCTGCATCTAACTATTAGAATGCAGCTAATTAAGTTATCCTGTACCTACATGCGACACAGACGTACGCACTCTAATTAGGAGGAGAAGACTACTTTATAGTAGCAAGTAATGCGTTATTTATAAACAATACACTAAATAAAAAAAGCTCTTAGAGCTATATTATTTAACTATTTAGCAGATAGATTGCATAGCAAGTAAATAAATAAAATACAGTTACAACATTAACAACAGAAGCAGAATTACTTGCACTGTCCTAAGTTGCTAAGAAAGCTATATTTATAAAAATGCTTTTTAATAAACTATAAGTTAAGCTGCCTAATTTAACTATTATAATTTAGTGCAACAACAAGCAGATAATCTAACTAGTAAATAAAAAGATATCTTAACTTTAAACTAAGCTCTAACATGTTAACATCTATAACTACTAGCTCTAACAGGAAGTCTCTTAACAAATAATCTAGGTTGTCTATGTCCCCTCTAGCAAAATGCTTGCAGACAGACTTACTAAAGCGCTTCTAGCTAGCAAATAGCTAAGCTTTCTTTAGCAAATTTAGCTAGTTAACGTCAGGGAGAGGATAGTTAGTTAGGAAGCAGATATGGAAGAGATTAAAGCAAGAATGGAAGCCCTAGAAGCATACTAAGGTTGCGCAATCAGGAACCAGCTTAAAGCATGTCTAAGCTGAGGGGTGTGTCAGATATGCGCACCTACTGTCAAGACAGGAGGAACGCTTGACAAAAGCTGCTACATAGTACGAGCAATAAGCTCGAACAGTATGTTGCTGCAAATTGCAGCATTTTGCAAGCTGGTCGCGCATAGGGCAAGTGCGCGAGGGACTCGGATCGGCAAAAACAAAAAGCCGAGCAACACGAGTAGAGCAGAAAAAGGATCGATAAATCAATACAATCAATCATCATCCCATACATCATATACAAACCCATCATTCATCTCAGGAAGCCCAGAAACAGTGCTTCAATCTGACACAGATATGCGCACCTACTGTCAAGACAGGAGGAACGCTGGACGAAAGCTGCTACATAGTACAAGCAATAAGCTCGAATAGTATGTTGCTGCAAATTGCAGCATTTTGCAGCAAATTGCAGCATGTTGCAGCATTTTGCAATATTCTGCAACAAATTGCAGCATGTTGCAAGCTGGTCGCGCATAGGGCTAGTGCGCGAGTTGTCGTGTGCGAAATTTGCTGGATTCTTGGCAATGCCAAGTAACCACTTTTGCCTCACAAATCTCATAGAGATTCAGGTAACTGCACATATCGCCCTATATAATCAACCACAACGCGTTTTATTGTAAGTGAAGCTTTTTAAATGTATGGATAAGGCCTATCTTACAAATTTTGCAGAGTAATAGATCATGGATCTGGCTGCAGTCCTCTCGCGGGCCCCTCAGGGGACGCGTCTCATGGAAGCGCGCATTCTCAATCCAGAGGCCTTGCTACCAGCCTCGTCCTACTCAAAACACGGCCAGAAGACTGCTAATCGTCGTTCTATCGCGTATCATCTCCTTATGCTTGGCGTCCCTATCCCAGAGGTCATCATCCGTTCGCGCGCGAGCCGCTCTACCGTGTACGACATCCATCAATGCCTCATGAAATATGGTACAATTACGCACCCAAGAACGCGTCGATTAGGGCGTCCTCCTAGGCTCACCCCAGCAGACCGGGAGGCTTTATTTAATGAGCTCGTCGCGCATGGCTGGATGTACCAGGATGAGATGAAGTGGTGGTTGTACGCAGAGCGCGGGGTGCTCATTAATTGATCAAATATCTCTAAGATGCTAAAAAAGAAGGGCTGGAACAAGAGGGCTATTAAACTGCTGTTAGTTAAGCGCAGTAAGGACCTTTGCAATAACTATTATTGTATTATAATAAACTATACAGCAGATTAGTTAGTCTTTATTAACAAGTTAAATTTTAACAAAACAACAGGCTAGAGGCGCCGCGCGTACAGTCTAATTAGTGACGATAATTAATACGCTGGGGATAGAGATTGTGGGCAAGCATGGTCAATTCTACCAGCTTACTCCCTCTGTTATGGATACCTTGATTGTACAGCGTTTTGGCAGGGCTATTTTAATACAGAGAGTCTTCTTAATTAGATAGAGAACTAGCTTCTGCTAGCTATTAATTGTTAGTTTAAAAGACGCGCAATGTGTATTGTTTTAGATAACTGCTCTGCTTACTGCAACAAGAGGATACCTAACGCGATTTAAAGAGGAGGCCATATAGTACAGTTCCTGCTGCTGTACTTACCTAACTATAATCTAATTAAGCTAACTTTCTTAGTGCTAAAAGCCTAGGTTTAGCGCTACTACTACTATTACTAACATAAGTTTAACATGTTTAGAGACTTTCTAAGATTTACTATTAGTAAGAGTTACTATGATTAATTTGCTACTAAGCACTTCTAGCACACTAGTAGAGAAGGACTATACATTAAAGATAAGGTATTTAATAGAGCAAATGCCTAGATAAGGGTGTACAAGAGGGGTAAAGTTAACAGGTAGCAGCTGCAGTAGTAATCTAGATTATATAGTAACATAAAGTATTATTATACAGCAGGCCTGCAACAAGCTGCCCTATTGTTCTATACTATCTGCTGTACAAATCTAGGACCTAGCGTCTAAACTAATTAATATTACCTCTTACAAATCCCTCTCTACTAATCTGCAGGTTAACTAGAGCTTCTGCTGCTAGCGCAGCCTTCTTTTAACAGTGCTCTAGTTTAAACCTACCTAAATAGCGCCTAAAACTGCGCGCAATCCTATCTAGTAGATAATAGTCTACTGTTGCTAGTTTATATAGTTTAGACACTAGATTCTCTATGCCTTTAAAGTTATCTAAACTCTAGAAGTTAGCAGTTGCGGTCTTCTTTACGCGCTTAAACTCTAGCTTTTAAGCCTTAGTTTTCTGCTGCTTAATTATCTAATTAAAGAACTTCTCTACTAAATTATATTTATCCTGCAACAGATCTATAGGGCTTAAGGCTTAGGTAGGCAATTAGTTCACAGCAACGTTTGCTTAAAAGGCGCTGGGCAGAGGATTGTACGGCGGGGGAAGGTTGGCGAGAGCTGGAGCTGGAGTTGGAGCTGCAGGAGCTGCAGGAGCTGGTGGAGCTGGTGGAGCGAGAGGAGTGAGAGGAGACAGATAGCTAGATACCTAGTTATAATAAGAATTTAGGTATAGGTGAGGCTGGCGCTAATCTGCGGCTAGTTTCCTACTAAACTCTAGTTTTTTAAGCTCTTTACAACAACGCTGCTCTCTCTTCTTCTTCTTATTGCAGTGCTGCTCTCTATCTTTAATCCTCTCCTGTATACACTTAAGCTTATTTTTTATTATAATATTTTAATACATCTCCTACGCTTCTTTTACATAATTAGCTATAAAGTTTACCTGCGCACTGTAACGCTAGGCTAGTGTTTAACAACTAGGTGTTAAGCCCTCTTAATTAATTGCGCTTTTGCTGTACAGATAGTTCTTCTGCTGCTCTAGAAGCGCTGTAACTAAAACACTAGCGTTGCTTCTCTTTAAAGCAGAGGCTTAAACATTAAGGTTAGTTTACTTTATTTTAAAGTAAGAGCCTAGCTGTTCTGCTACGTTATAATAGCAAAAGTTACTAATGTTTAGGCAGCTAGGATCCTAGCACCTCTATGTTTAAATAAGGGTGTTTATAAACTTGCTGCGTGTTTAGTAACCTTAGAGTTGCTAGATTAAATTTACGTTGCACAGCACTGTACTGCGTGACCTTTAGCTGTTATCTACTAGAGCAGCTAGTGCTAGGGAACTATTAAGAGTAGCAACAACCTTAGCTGTTACACTAGAAGTTTTGCCCTTCTTCTTTGTCTGTTGTAGCTGCCTAAGTTTAGTAAAGGCCTTACATTTAGTCTTTACCTTAAAGGTAAGTTAGACTGTGTTTTTTAAGAAGTTAAAGTACTCTCTATTAGTAATACTAATTACCTTCTTTATATAGGCAGATCTAAAGTTAGCAATTGTATAGAGGTAGTTTTTAGCCCTTTTATTAATAGATCTAACTATAACTTTATAGCTTATAAACTTAACGTCCTTAGCGCTGCATTTCCTAAAAACTGTGTTAACTACTATCTCTTTAATCTGCTTCTAGACCTCTGTAAAGGCTATTTAATAATTATTACTTTTTAAATAAGTAAGAATAGTAGCCTTGTTAACCTAAACTTGTACAGAGGGCTAGATAATATAGTTAAATGTAAAATTATAATTAATGTAGGCATTAACTACCTTCTTCTTTATAAACTTTGTAGTGTTAAAGGTATCTAGCGTCTTTTTTGCATAGCGCTTTAATTCCTATTATAAGTTCTTTTTTATAACTTTAACTTGCTGCATTTTCTTTAATAAAATCTAACTATTATAACTGCACGTTTTAGCAGGTTCTATAGTAGAGGTGTTGTAATAATAAATAACTAGAGGCGTCTACTTGTTATATGCTAGCTTTTTAAGCTTTTCTTCCTTATTATTGTTATAATCTTTACTAGTGACGCCCTTCTTATGCAGTAACCTATGTAATTTAATAAGCTTTTAGTAGTGCGCAGCTTGCGCCTCTGTGTCCTTTAATTAAGCTTTTAAACTACCTGCAGGAGCTTTTTTTTTTGTGATAAACAGATTTAGCAACGTAGGGCGTTTATTAGGAGCTTTAGCAGGTGCTCTAGGAGGAGCTGGAGTTGAAGCAGCGCGTACGCTACCTTGAGCAACTCTACCAGCCCTCCCACCGCGCGCAGCGCTCCTACCGCGTGGAGCTAGTGCTAGAGTACTTGCAGCGCGCTCTTTAAAGGCAGCAATACTATAGTTATTACTCTCTTGTTTATTATAAGTTAATTAATAAGTAGTAGGAGCATTCTTAGCTATCTATTTATGTTAACAACAAAGATAAGCAATTTAGGGTATAATTAGCAGTAACTACTCTAAAAATTAGTAAGATAAGGCTAATAGAGTCTATTAAAAAGCCTTACTTACTATACAACGTCCTTCTCCTATTTAGTGGAGTGTATAGAGCGATATGTGCAGTTACCTAAATCTCAATGAGATTTGTGAGGGAAAAGTAGTTACTTGGCATTGCCAAGAATCCAGCAAATTTCGCACACGACAAAGGGACTCAGATCGGAAAAACAAAAGCTGAGCAACACGAGTAGAGCACAAAAAGGATCGAAAAATCAAGACAATCAATCATCATCCCATACATCATATCTAAACCCATCATTCATCTCAGGAAGCCTAGAAACAGTGCTTTAATCTGACAAAGTGCTACTTTTCTAGGTTTATTAAGTAGTAGGAGAGCTAGGATGCTGTAAACGCTATATTAGAGCGCACTATAATTATAGTGTAAAGTGTTAATCCTACGCACTCTTAGTATTCTTTAATTTTATACTTTAATACTCATCTCTAGTTGCTTATAAGCTTTTTTAATAGTAAAAAAGTTTTTAAAAAGTGCGTGCTTTTTATAAAGTTAAACTTTTTTACTACTTTTTTAATATACATGTTGTGTACTAGCTAGATTATTCTAGCCTTTTTATTTTTAATTATTTTAATTATTAGAAACTATTTATATAGCTTTTTATTTTTTAGCTTATACATTTTTTTTAATTACACTAATTAATTAGTAAGCTTTTAACTTATTATTATAGTAATAAATATAAAGTATATTATCTATATATAAAAAAGCAAGATATAGTAATTATAGTTAAAAAATAAGTATAGTTTCTTTTTAAATAAAATAAGCTTAAGCGTCTAAAAAGCCTATAAAAGCTTTTAGTACTATAAGATTAGTAAGTTACGCAGTTTATATAAGGCTTAAAAAAGCTTATATGTTACTTCTAGCTTACTTTTATAGTGCATGTTTAAAAACACGCTTATAACATTATATTACTTAATTTTTAAGTTAAATTAAGCTGCTATTATAATTACTGTTTAGAAAAATTTAGCTATAAAAGTAGTAGTATAAGTTAACTAGAGCAAGTCCTTACTTTAGAAATTACTGTGTATGTAAATATAAGCTTTACATTTAGTAAAATACTTATTTTAGTTAAATTTATATATAAAGACCTACTTTAGTAAGAGCAGCTTAGATGTTACTTTAGTTTATATAATTTCTTTTTAAGTGCCTTTTTTAAGTAGAGTAGCTATTTTTTTATGCTATAATCTTAAAAAAAAATTTATATAAGTGTTTATATAAATCTTTTTATTTTAAAAGTTTTTTTAAAAGCTTATAAGCTCTTAGTTAAAGCTGCTTAAAGAAGTTAGCTATAAAAAATACTATATAAAGTGTTTTAAGCGCTTTATTATTATAAGTAATAAATACTTTAAAAAAAGTTTATTTAAAGATGCTCTAAATTAACTAGAGTAATATGTATACTACTGTTACAATCCTTACTCCGACGAAATGGTATTTTCAGGAGTACGACGGCCTATGGTGATGTTAGCGGTAGGAGGGGTAGGACTTAACTGGATCGGGTGTACAGTCTGTTGAGCAGAGTGTAGGGTTAGCGGAGTGGAGAAGGCAGGTTGTGGTTTGGCCTAGCGGCTGTATAGAGAGCTAGCAAACCTAATCTGTAAGGATAGAAAAGAAGGTATATATAGTGCAAGATATACAAGGCAGTAATGTCCTCTTTATAAAAGTTTTAATGCCTTTTAGTCTATTAGGTAAGTAAAGACTAAATAGTAATTACAACCTTCTAACTATAGTTGTAATTAAGACTATATACATAGAGTTTGCATGCTTTGCATGTTTGCATGCTTACATGCTTGTGCGGCCTACATAGCCTGCAAGCCTACAAACCTGCAGTTCCTATTAGATAATGCATTCTGCTAGGCTTTTATCTAAAAGCTAAAGCTATTTCTTATCTGTCCTGTTATGTAATTTAGTTAGCGCAAGGCTAAGCGTTTTCTATCTAATGTTGTTTAAGCTATATAGGACAGCTAATTAGGTTATTACAGTTAGTCTGTTAGCTGTAACACGCAGGCTTTTCTTTTAGTTAGTGTTCTTACTGTTATGTTTTTTTTATTATAAGTGTTAGGTTTTCTTTTTAGCTAGTGTGTGCCTTTCTTTAAAGGCTAGCTTAATGTTAAACCTTTTTAACTATGCCTTATTAGGCCTCTTGTTCTTCTGCTGTTGCCTATTGCCTTTATACTATTACTTATTTTAATCCTTTTTATTATACAAAGATGTGTCCCTGTAGTGCTTGTTATTTAAGTAAGTCTTTTTACATAATGTCCTTATTATTAGATAAGTGTGTAGAGTGTGTGCAGAAGGGTAGTTATTATAACACTTTTATGTCTAACACAGCTTAGGATTATTTAAAGCAGGAGCGCAAAAGGTTATTAGCAGAGTTAGAGGTAATTTAGAAGGATAAAATACATAAAAAGGAAGAGGAAGTAAAGATAAAAGAGAAGTTTCTAAGAAAGTAGAAAGATTCCTTTATGCGTCTTTAGTTTTTTATTACTTATTAGAAAAGAGCGCAGCAATAATTAGATCTTTTAGTAGATTAAAAGGCAAAGTATTTAAAAAAAAACTTTTTATCCTTAGATAAGCTTAAAGCGCTTAAAGCAAAAGCAGCTAGTCTTCCTCCTCCTTAACCTATGTTAAAGGGTTGTAGGTTTCCTACATTATAGCTAGCTAATGCTGCTGTAGTTTTAACTAATAATAGTGTTTTCTAGTCTAGAGAGCTTTCTCCTAGGTAGTTTTATTTAGAAGGGACTCTAAGTATTTATAAAGGGCCTAAGGGGCATTTAACAGGCTTTTAATTAGTTCTTAGGTGTTTTTACTAGTAGGCTATTTTTTTTATTTTACTAAGTACTTATTTTCTTTATAGTTTAAGATTCTTTCTACTTTATATTTTTTTCTTCTTCCTTTTATCTAGTAGTTGTAAGTGGAATAGTCTTAGGCATAAGTTTAAGCTTAAAGATGTAGAACTAAGAATATATCTACATTTCCTTTAGTAGCTTAAGTTTACAGATGCTAGGGCGCGTTTGTATAACTTTGTATAGTTCTATATGTTTCTTAGCTAGCTTCCTAGAGGGTCTTAGTGTTTTAAGATTTTTTATGTCTAAATACATGTAATTATTAAAGTGTATTTCTAGTGCTAGTTTTTTTTATTTATTTACTACTTTTTTTTATAGCTTCTTAAGCTAACTGCGCTTTTCTAGTAAGTTTTTAATGCAGTTTTAAAAGTCTAGTTATGTAGTTTATAGCTTTTAAAAGGTCTATTAGTTATAAGCCTTAAAGCTTATATTATAAAGAGTATCTAAAATTAGCTTTATATAGGGTTTCTTTAGTTATAGCTAATTCTATAGTATTAATAGCAAATTATGCTATTAGTAGCTATTCTGCTTAGTTAGTTTATTTATATAATACATACTTACGCAGATACTTTTTTACTTCTATGTTTACTTTTTCTATTTATCTGTCTATTTATAGGTAATAAGCAGTAGAGAGCTTATAGTTAATTCTAAGGTGCTTAACTACAGCTGCCTAGTACTTACTTATAAATAGTTTATCTTAGTTAAAGATAATAATCTTAGGGCAGCTATAAGTAGCTAAGACATTCTTTTTTAGTTTAAACATAAACTTTTTAGCTATAATGCTTTTTTCTAATAGCTATAAGTAAACAAATTTAGTAGTTTTATTAATAACTTATATAATTATGTTATATAATCTTTCTATGCTAGGTTTTTATAACAGTAGCAGTCTAGTAATAAAATCTATAGCTATTATAGTCTAGTGTTAACTTAGCGCTGTAATTAGTTAAAGTAGTCTGTAGAGCTTATGTTGCTGTAGGTTGTTTTTATTGCAAATGTTATATTCTTACAAAACCTTAGTGCATAGATGCTTTAGTTAGGGTACTTCTTAGAGTATAGCGTTTTTAATTTTTTTTTATAGTAATCCTATGCCTAGATGTCTAAACATAAAAGCTTTATAATATTTTTTTATTAAGTTCTTCTATTCTTATTTAACTATTATAAAGGAGCATAGTAGTTTCTCTTAGTTTAGTTCTTTATAGACTAGTCTGTCTAAAGTTTCTTTAAAGATTATAAATTCTTTAGAATTTTTTTTATTTTTTTTAAAGTAATTAGCGTGTCTGCTTAAAGCGTCTACCTATTAGTTACTACTTCTAGCTACATGTTTAATAATAAAATTAAATTAAGTAAGTTTTATAGCCTATTATACATGCATTAGTAAGAGTTTTTTAGTAGTAAGGAAAGTAATAAAGTTTATGTAGTTAGTAAGAATTATAAATTATTAACTAAAGCTTTAAAGCTTAACTTTCTAATTTCTATATATATTAACTATAGCTTTTAGTTTTTTGTTAGAGATAGTATACTTCTGTTCTAATAGTGCAAATTTTACTAAATAGTAGGCTACTAGATGCTATTAACTATTTTCTTATTTTTAAGAGAGTGCTGCTTTTTCTGCTTTTAAAGAAGCATTAGTGTACACTTTTATTTCTAGCGTAGAGTTATACATTTTAAGAATAGAGTAGCTTATTATTATCTATTTTAGCTTTTAAAAGGCTTCTTCTATTTCTGTTATCTATTAGAATTTCTAGGTTACTCTCTTCTTTAAGGTAGTATTTATAAGAGGAAGTGTAATCTTTAAGTAGTCTTTAATTATTTTTTATATATAGCTAGTAAGGCCTAAGAATCCTTTAATTTCTGTAATAGTTTTTAGTGTTAGCTATTTAAGTACCTTACTTACTTTAGTAGGGTTTATTTTTATTTCTTTTTTGTTAATAATAAATCTAAAGTAGTTTGTTTTTTATATGTTAAATTTGCATTTTTTTAGTTATAAGTAAAGTCTGTATTCTTAGAGTTTATTTAGCACTAGTTATACCTTGTAGCAATAATCTAGTTTGTTTCTCTTTGTGTATATAAGAATATTGTCTAGATATACTAAGACAAAGATGTCTAAGTATAAGTTAAAAGCTGTGTTAATTACTCTTTAAAAGGTTATAAAAGTGTTATTAAGTCTAAATAGCATAATAAAAAGCTTATAAAGGGCCTATAAAGTTTTAAAAGCTGTTATCTATTTATGTTTTTTTTATCCTTATCTTATTAAATCTATTCTAGATGTTAAACTTAGTAAAGTGCTTAGTTTTTTTTAACTAGTTTATAATGTCTTAGATAATAAAAAGAGGAAACTAATTTTTTATAGTGTTTTTATTAAGAGTTCTGTAGTCTTAGTAGACTTTAACCTTCCTGTTCTTCTTTTTTGCAAAGACTACTGCTAATGCTATAGAGCTTTTACTTTCTTTAATATAGCCTCTTACTAGCATACAGTCTATGTATTCTTATAGTGCTTTTTTTTAGGCTGCTATAAAAGGACATAGCTTATGTGTTTTTAGTTAAAGATTAAGTTTAAAGTTAATTATGTAATCCTAGGGCTAATATAGAGGTAGCTCTTTTAAATCTTTAGAGGTTATAAATATGTCCTTATAGCTGTAATATTTCTTTAGAAGTTTCTTTTTAAGTTCTTCTGTAATTTAGTAGATTTCTACTTAGTTTAGATTTCTTTCTTTTTTAAATTCTTTAAAGAAGATTTTCTTAAGTTTTTCTTTTATTATATAGATAGTGTGTGCTTTTAGTTCTTAGTAAGAGAAGTTTTAAGGTCTAGTTAGTTATATTAATTACACATGCTTAGCTATAACTTTTATTATTATAGTTTTCTAATTTATCTTAAGGTTATGTTAATAAAGCTAGTTGTATTCTAGTATAATCTAGTATTTTCTTTTAAGTAGTAGTATGCTTAGGGACATATAATTAGTTATTATGTTAGTTTTTAAAGTTAGTTTCTTAGTTTCTAGGCAGATTTTTTCTCTACTATATTTAATTAAAGATGCGTTAGCTAAGAACACTTAAAAAAAGTTATTTCTTTATTTTATAAAGTATCTTGTAATCTTTAACTTATTAGAAGTTAATTACTAAGAACATGCATCTGCTGTTAATTAGTGTAAGGCCTTTACATACAATTCTTTTAAAGAATTTAAGTGTGTAGTTAGCTGTTAGGCTTTTACCTAACCTTTATCTTACTACTACTAAGGCCTTTATGTTATAGTAGACTTTGTTATAATTTATGCTAAAGTTGTCTTTTTTTATACTTTAAAGACTATATATTTGTTTGTCTGCTTTATTAGCTATAATTTTAAATTATTAGTAGTCTTTTACTATATAGTTATTTACTAGGTAATTAATGCTTTTTACTTTATAGTAGTAAAAGAGCTAGTTATTCTGTTAGTTAGCTTTCTACTAAAAGTAGTAGAAGGCGCAGTTAGGGGTGTTCTTATATTTAGTCTATAGTTTTTTTTTATGTAGCAGTTCTATGCTATAATGCTAGCAGTTTAGCATTTTACATGTTATTGCTAATTCTGTTAGGGTGTTAGTAAATCTTTTACTTTTTTATACACCTATTAACTACTAGCTAGCTTAGTGCTTAGTTAGCTAGTATTAGGTGCAATACTTATTTATGCAGAAGTACTAGGTGTATAAATATTATTTAAGATTAGTGTAGATAGAGATAGGTTGTATTTAGGCCTATTTAGAGTATTCCTTTGTTTAGATTATCTGTAGAGGGTAATTCTTGTATTTATAATAATAGGTGTTATGCTTCTTGCTTCTATATAAGATGTAGTACCTATAAATTTATTATAGCTCTAGTTCTTTTCTTGTTACTGCTAGAGCTAGAGGTAGTGTGTCTAGTTGTTCTTCTAATAGAGCTAAGGTTTATAGAGGTGTTAAGTGCTAGTTAAAGCTTTTTTTTTTTTACTAAGATCTTTTTAAAAAAAATTTATTATTCTTTTTTATTTAGGATGTTATAGTAGACTATAGCAATTTTTTTTATAACTTTATAAGTGTTATAGTTGTTATTAAGAATTACTTTATAAAGTCTTATTTTGTAAAGGTTATAGTTATAAAATTCTTTACATTTTTAACAGTTTTTTTACTTAAACTATTACTTAAGTTCTTTTAGTAAAATTCCTAACCTACTTTATTTAAAGAAGTACTGTTTTTATTTTATTTTATATTTTTAACGTAGTTAGCTACTTGCGTTAGGTGCTGCTATTCTTCTAAAACTACAGCTTGTTTAATAGCCCTAGAGATACTATCTCTGTTCTAGACCTTTACCTTCTAATAGTCTACTAAACAGTTAAAGGATTTATAGTTGTCTCTATATCTCTAGCAAAGTTATTTATTAAGCCTGTTATATATTTCTTTATGTGTTAGGCCTTTGTTAACATATATAGCTTTTATAGTTAACCTACTATTTTTATTCTCTAGTTATTTAAAGTCTAGACATTTCTAATAAAAGTAGCCTACTTTTTTATAGTTAAGGTATGCTTTTTTTTAAGCTATTTTTTTTTTAATTTAGAGGTGGCCTTACACTTTTAGAGAGACTGCTTTTTTTCTTAGAAAAGCTATGCGTATGCTTAGTATAAATAAGGTCTATTAGTTTACTGTTAGACTATAGATTTTTCTTCTTTTTTTAAAACTAGTTAAGTTTTAAAGTTGTCTAGCCTTTCTTTTTTTTACTACATTATTTAGCGTGTCTTTTATTATAGGTAAGTGCTTTTTTAATGTAATCTTTAAAGCTTTTAGGCTTTTTAGTGTAAGTAAATTTGTTTTTAATTATTTCTAAAAGCCTTTTATAAAACATTTGTTTTATAGCTTTTTTATTAGTCTATCTACAGATAGCTAGCAGCTCTCTAAAGTAGGCTGCATATTATTAGATAAAGCTGTTTTCTTATTAAAAGGCGTTTATTCTGTTAACTACTTATTTTTCTTTATTAACTAGCTTATAAATTGCAGTAAGAGCTGCTTTAAATAAGTTAAGGTTTCTAAAGACCTTCTGTGTTTCTAGTAGTAAAGGTTTACTATTTACTTTATAGCTTATCTAGTTATTAGTGTAGGGTTAGAACTAAATAGTAGGTAACCTTTTTAGGTGTAAGCTTATTTATAAAATTATTTCTTTATTTATTTTAAAAGCACCTTTGTTATATTATATGTAGAGGTAGCATTTTATAAAAAAAAGTTTTAGGTTCTTAGCTAAACTGTTAAATCTTTTAAAAAAAGCTAAGTGTAAGGTCTTTTTAGACTTAATACTAGTTCTTTTTTAAGTAATGTTTCTAAGGTTTACTACTTCTAGCTAAAGGGCCTGTAGTTAGTAGATGTTTAAAGGCCCTTATTATGCTTATTACTAAAGGTGCTGCTTAAGCTGTTTAAGCTTGTTACAGAGGTATAGTATCTGCTAATTTTATGCTTCTTTAGTTACTATAGGGGTCTAGCTAGTGCTAGCAGCTAAAGCGCCTGTTATGCTAATGTCTAAGGCAGTAGTAGCTATACTTTGCAGGTAGTAGTAATTACTGTTATAATTCTTACTCTAACAAAATAGTATTTTTAAGAGTATAACAGCCTATAGTAATGTTAGCAGTAGAAGGGGTAAGACTTAACTAGATTAGGTGTACAGTCTGTTAAGCAGAGTGTAGGGTTAGCAGAGTAAAGAAGGCAGGTTGTAGTTTAGCCTAGTAGCTGTATAGGGAGCTAGCAAACTTAATCTATAAGGATAAGAAAGAAGGTATATATAGTGTAAAATATACAAGGCAGTAATGTCCTTTTTATAAAGGTTTTAATGCCTCTTAGTCTATTAAGTAAGTAAAGACTAAATAGTAATTATAACTTTCTAACTATAGTTATAATTAAGACTATATACATAGGGTTTGCATGCTTTGCATGTTTGCATGCTTGCATGCTTGTGCGGCCTGCATAGCCTGCAAGCCTGCAAACCTGCAGTTCCTATTAGATAATGCATTCTGCTAGGCTTTTGTCTAAAAGCTAGAGCTATTCCTTATCTGTCCTGTCACGTGATTCGGTCAGCGCGGGGCTAAGCGTTTTCCATCCGACGTCGTTCAGGCTGTGTGGGACAGCTAATTAGGTTATTACAGTCGGTCTGTTAGCTGTAACAACTACTTCTCTTTAAAAGTGTTATATATATACCTTTGCTTTTTACACCCTTAGGCTTACCTAGGTTATTAGAATCTTGCCTTTATATTTTTTAGCTTATATATGTAGCTAGTCTCTAGCTCTTTTTATTATATGTACACTTAGGAAGTGCTTTACCTACTTTAACTAAAGCTATAAAAGATAATGTTTTAGTATAAAAAGTAAAAGTTAATTTTTTTTAACTAGTAAGTTAGCTATTTAACTTAATAAGCTTAGTAAATTTACTTCTTTAGTTAAGTGCACTTCTTAGAGATTACTAGTATGCTTATGCCTACTCTATATAGGGCGTGTTATAGAGCTATCTGTAAGCTCTAGCTTAGAAGTTAGCTTTAGAGTAATAAGTACTATATGTTTATTAAAAACTATGTAAATCTTTAGTAACTTACTTATTATACTTGTTACCTATATAGTTACTTCTACTTTTAAGTGCTAATTTTTTAGCTAGCTAACTTAAGTTTAAATAAGCTTTTTAGTTTTTACACTTTTAAGCTTATACTTTTAGGGCTTTTAAATTAGTATATTACTTTACTACTTATTTAACTTTTAAAGTAAAAGCTTAAAAGCTTTTTCTATATTATAAATCTTACTTTACTTATTAAAAAATTTAAAAATTTTAAAAGCTTTTTTTTAAAAGATTAGCTTATTACTTTTATTTTTATAAAAGTATGTCTGATTTAAAGCTATGTTTTTTATAGTAATTACTTAGTTAAGTAATAAAACTTATATTCTATAAATATTTAAAGCTCTATAGCCTACAAGATATTCTATGTAGCCTTATAAAGTTACTTTAAAGCTTTACTTCTAACACCTAGCTACTTACTTTTCATTAAGTAGGTAAGTGTAATAGCTATATGTGTATATTCTACTTTAATTAGGCTTTAGATTAGCTATAGCACTTTTTACTTACTCTAGCTTATAGTATTTAAAGTAATTAGTAAACTATATGTTTAAGACTTTATTTAGTAAGTGTAAGGCCGGGATGGCGCTTACGTGTAAGGCCGAGATGGTGCTTACGTGCGACGGGTATATATACTATTCTGTACGCAATAATTAACTGTTGGTTGATTATTCGCACCTTTTTGGTTGTATTGGCGTAGTGGTACAGAGCTCCGTCCTTACAGTAAGCATAGGTTATGTGTGTGCAACAGGCTTATATTGTATAGCTATGTTACTACGTCTACTACTTCTAGCTAGAGCTTTTTAGAGAGTTCTACGCTGCTTTTTATTTTAATAAACTTTATAATTATTTTTTATTTAGCTTTTTTTATAGCTTTATTTAGCTTATAAGTGTATAGTAAAAAGCTTTTAATATTAATGCTAGATTTTTTTACTTAAAGCTTATACTTTAACTTTTTATACTCAGAGAGTGTAGTAGTGTTATTATTTTACTATATTTTACTAATTTAAAGCTTATATTAATTAGACACTATGCTTTTAAAGTTCTTTATTACTTTTTAAATTTTTAAAAGTGTTTTTGCTTAAAAAGAGTATAAAAAGATTTTACTACTATATTTATCTTTAATAATTATTATTTATAGAGCTCTGCTGCGCCTTAATAGCATATTAAACATGTTCTATGTAACTCTTTAGAATAGGTAGAAAGCTTACTTTTTTAGTTTTCTTAATATAACCTACTTAGCGTAAGTTGTTGCGCAGTGCTTATAGTATACTTACTTTATACTTATTATTTATACATTTTTTGCGCTTTTAACTAAAGCCTATAGAGCTTTAGAGCTTAAGTGTTCTGTGTGCGCATGCTAGAGCTTTTTTAAGTCTAAGTATAAAAATATAGTTTATAAGTGTTAGCATTTTAAAAGCACACTTTACACTAGTAAGTAAAAAAAGACAGTGTTATATTTAATAAATATAAGGTTATATTTTTAGTAAAGTGTTATAAGTACTTTATTTTTTTCTAGTATACTTATGCGTAGTGTATAGTTAAGTCTTAAATACTATAGTTTTTTTTCTTTTAAATAAGCTTTTAAAATAATATTAATGTAAAATCTTTTTACTATAACTACTTTTTATAGTGTAAGATCTTCTACGCGCTTTTTTTATACTTTTTTTAACACTTTTTTAAGCTTTTTAGTTTTTATTTTTTAGATTAGGAATAACTAAGTGCTAGCTTTTACTATGTGTAAACTTTAAGCTTTTTTAAATAACTTAAGTATAAGTAGCTTTATACTATTTACTAAGTGCATAGCACTTTTATTATCTAAAATTATACTTATAGAAAGTAGGTAAGTGTTAAAATTTATAGTTATATATATTTTTAGTTTTACTAAAAGCGCTAAGTTAATAAGTGCAGTAATAATGCTTTTTAAAAATGCTAGTTTATTTAATTTTTTAATAGCTTTTAAAGTAAAAGAGGCTTTATCTAAAATTACATAGCCTCTTTTAAGTAGTATAGCCTTTACTTCTTTATACTACGCTTACTTAAGCCTTTTAAGAATCTTTTAGTATGTAGTTTTACTAAGCTTTTTTAGCTTTTTAGTAACTACTAATGTAAGGTCTCTATAGTCTACTACTTTTTATAGATAAAAAATTACCTTAAAGCTTTATATAAGCATAGGTAGCCTAATTAGGCTAGCATAAATTAGGCTAAATTATTATCTAATTATTTACTAAGCATTATAAATATACCTATGCCTTAGTTACTTATATATAAAGAGTGCTTTTAAAGCATTATTAAAAAAAATCTTACTAATTTTTTAAATTATTAAAAGTTTCTTACTAAGTATACTAGCTTTTATAACCTTTTAGTGCATAAAGCGCGCTTAGTCTAGTGCAAGCTTTAAAGCTAAGGCGTCTAGAAAGTCTTATGCAGCTAGCTAGCCTTCTATCTTATAAGTTCTTACTTTAGTGTATAAAAAGTGCTACTGCTAGTACTAAGCTTTTAAAGTTATAGTGCTATACTTTACTTATATAAAATTTTTATACTTATGTTTATTAGTGCTAGCTCTTATTTTAAAGCTTATATAAGTGCTTATAAAGTAGATTAGTTCTTTAATATAAGCTATATTATTATAAGTTCTAGAATCTTTAGTGCAATAGTTGCTTTAACTTAGTTTTAAATTATCTAAAGACATATTGCATAGAAAGCCTAGTTACTTAATTAAGCTTAGTACTTAGTAATATTAGTTTAGTACTATATGTTAGCCTTTTTTAGAAAGTTCTTAGTAGTAATTACTTTAAGTATAGGCATCTCTAGAGCGCTGTCTATAGGATTTAGAGCGTCTAGTCTATCTAGATTAATTATGTCCTATAGGTTTTTGCTAAGAGTATAGAACTAGAGCTAGATAAACTAGAGAGGCTAGCTTGCGTAGTCCTTTAGCTAGTACACTCCTATTAGGAGAGAAGCATCTTAATTAGCTATAACATAGGCTTTAGAGGTAATAAAGATAAGAAAGCTTCTAAACAGCTTTTACTAGTGCTATAGTTATGTAAGAAGAATTATTCTAGGTTCTTAAAGCGCTAAGCCTATAACTATAAAGGATAAAATAGCCTAGCAGTAGCTGTTTAGAAGATTAGATAAAGTAACTCTCTATCTAAGAGAGCTAAAGGCTCTCCTTATATACACTAAGCTTCAGAACATAATATCTCCAGATCCCGAGCTGCGTCCCAGGCTCTAAGCCCTAGCCAAGGCTCTTAGTATACGCGACAAGTAACATACTATAGCTATTTATAAAGTCTTTTAAAAAATAATAAGTAACTAACATACTAGATAACTTTTTAAGCTAATTATATAGCTAACTTATAAAAGCTAAATAATAATAAAAAGTAAGTAATTATTTAGCATATACTTAAGCTAAATGCATAAGGATTTCCTCTCTAGCTAGTAGCTATAATACCTATAGCTAATATAGCTAATCTTTTACACGCTAAGTATAATATAGGCTATATTAGCATAAACTAGCTTAATATGTTTATTAAGTGCTACTTAAAGCTTAAATTAAAGTTTATGTCTGTACGCAGCAGCAGCGTTACGATCTAGATACGAGCGATTGCGCACGAGCAGGACCACGTATCTATGTCACATGATGCTTGTGCGCGAACCTCTGTGCGCGAACATCTAGATATCCCCCTTTTCCTCTATATAGAGGAAAGACAAGAGCAATAGAACTAGAAACATGTTGCTCTTACCTTACCTACCTTATACACTGTGCACACTGTACACTACTCTTACTTTTACTACTTAAGTGCTTATACTATAAGCAGCTAGCTATTAGAGCCTATTTAACACTAATTAGTAGTTAATTTAATTAACTGTAAATTAGTAAGAGTAATAACAGAGTACCTATGCTTTATAAGGTACTTTATTTTATTACCTATTCTTTAGAAAGAGTAACAACAGAGCACCTATGCTTTATAAGGTACTTTGTTTAGTTACTTATTTCTTAGGATAGCAGATTAATTCTTTGCATTATACAGCAAGCTCTACTACTGTACAAAGTAAGAAGGAGATAGTGTAAGACATACACTAAAGCCACTAAAGCTGCACAACCTAGCAGCTAGATAATAGCACATTAATTCTTTACATTATACAGCAAGCTCTGCTACTATACAAAGTAAGGAGGAGATAGTGTAAGGCGCACACTAAAGCTATTAAAGCTGTACAACCTAGCAGCTAGATAACAGCAGTACCTATATAATCTACTGCACAAGTAATTAACCTTATACTTTATAAGGCACTTTATTTTATTACTTATTTCTTAGGAAAAGTAACAATAAAGCACTTACACTTTATAAAGTACTTTATTTAGTTACTTATTTTTTAAAATAGTAGATTAATTTTTTACATTATACAGTAAGCTCTGCTACTATATAAAGTAAAGAGGAGATAGTGTAAGGCGCACACTAAAGCTATTAAAGCTGCATAACCTAGCAGCTAGACAACAGCAGTACCTACATAATCTACTAGAAAAGCAATTAACTATACTATTATAATAAAATCTTATTAGCAACTAACAACTCTGTGTAATAATAAAAAGAATAAAGAATAATTTTTATTATATAAATAACTTATAAAGGACATAGGAATATTAGAGACAACACTATAAAATAAGACTAGCCTAGAGTACTAGAATAACAAGATTAACATGTTAGAAGCTCTAACAAGCCTATAAACTTAATTATATATAAGTTACATAATTACTAATTTACATATAATAACTTAAAAAGGCGCTACTTTTTTAAGTTTATATATAAAAGATTTTAAAAAATAAACACTATAAAACTTCTTAGCACTTAGCTGCGCATTTAAAAAAGAGCTTATATAAGTGCTAGAGAATAAAAGAATTACACTATAGCTAAGCACTAAAGGTACTTAAGCCTAAAAGCTGTATAATATAGCATAAAGAAAAGTAATTGCACTAGAAAAACTTTATACATAACTTTTATTACTATATAAGGCTCTACATAAAAGTAGACTAAATATAATGCTGCTATTAACACTAAATGTACTAGCATTACTTACTTCTACACCTTAGCTAGCACTACACTAATTACTATACAAACAATACATGCTACCCTACCTAACGCCTGCTCTACACCCTTAATTGTACACACCACTGCCTGCAGTAGTGTATGCACTACTAATACCACCTGCACAATCTATACTACATCACAATCTGTACAAACTTCCACCCTAGAGGGAAACTGCTAAAGAAAAACTCTTAGTAGATAAAATTATATAATTCTAAAAAGTATAAAAAAAAATAATAACTACATAAGTTAACTATATAACATCTTTATAAATAAAATAAGAATCTTTATTAATTTATGTTAATAGCTAGATATCTAGAAAACTTAGTATATAAACATCTTTCTAGATATTCTAAAAAGTTAGGTAAATATATACTATATGCATAACATAGGCTTTAGACATAACTAGAAGCATTTATATAACACCTTAAGCAGTTACTTTAACACTAATGTAAACTATAGCTAGTACTAGATAGACTAGATAATAATAACTTTTATATAATACTAATAAAAAAACTTTAATAAAAGTTTATATAAAGTTTTTAAAATAATAATTAATAAGCTTATGCTTATATAAAGAGCACTAGAAATAGAATTCTAAAAAGATGTTCTACTGCACACTACTGTTATATAAGCCTATTAAGGATAACTAGAACTAGAACATGCTATGTTTACTATTAAGCCCTTGTGTAAAGCCTTATTTAGCAACTTATAGGCATTACTCTAAGTTACTATAGACTAAAAAGTAAACTAATACCTCTAAGAACTGCCTAATGTATACTACATAGACTACTAATATAACTCTGTATAATAAGAAAAAAGCTTCCCTCTACGCAGAAAAGAACAATGTAGAAGATCTTTATTTAGGTTTAGGCTATAATCTAGAGATAACTGCACACAGACAAAGAAGTGCTTTGTCTACTATAAGAAAGAATATTAGTTATTAAACTACTCTTATAATAACTATATATAAGCAAAGAACTAGTACATTGCCTTATATAAAGATTTTTATAATAAGACCTTATTATATAAAGCTATTACCTTATACATCTAAGACTTTAAAGGTTATTTTAAGAAAAAAAATAATTTGCATAATGCAAAGAAAATAAAATAAAAGAGTAAAAATGCTAAGAAAGCTGTTAACTACCTTACCTCTACTGCTTATCTATACTGTGTAATAAAAGAGGACATCTACAGCATTAAACCTAAGAAATATGCTAAGCAGTTTATTCTTAATAACTAATACTATATAGTATACTAAAGTAAACTATAGAACATAGGCGCAGTAAAGATCTCTACTATTAGTAAGTCTTAACTTAAGGCGTATATATAAAAGAACCTATATATAGAAATTAATTAAACACCTAGCTAAACAGGTATTAGCTTTAAAAGCTAGACACTAAAAAGATTAATTAGTACTATATAAATCTAGAACTTAATTAGTCTAGTTATATACTACATTCTAGAGACTCTAACACTATTCTTACTATTACTAGTAGATGCTAACTAACTTAGGGCATACTTTAATAATATTTTAAATGTTATTATACATAAAAACAAAACTACTATTTTTATTATATAAAAATAGAGACACTTTTTTTTAATGTTAGTAAGAAAAAATTTATGTCTTTTTTTACTAAATTAGAACTCTACTGCCTCTACTGCTAATTTAGACACCCCTGCATAAAGAAACTCTAGAAGATGCTAACTAGCGCTAGCTACAACATTAATGCTGCAGTGCTAGAAGAGATTAAGAAGTTCTACTACCTCTGCTAATTATATAACTAGGCTCTATAAAAATTTAAGTTTATAATTAAAAATAACACCTACTTTAACTATAAAGTTGTTATTAATGTTATATAAATTAATAATAAAAATGTCTTACATGTTATTAATATAGATATATTATTTTAAGCTACTACATTTCTAAAATCTATGTCTACACAAGATACCTAGGATGCACTATGTAAATGCTAGATTAACACATATTAAGAACCTCTAGACTACATTATGTATAACTTTAGTATAAACTTTACTTTAGAAGATTTTTAAGCTTATATAAAGATTATAAGAGCTACATGTAGGCAGATGCCTATAGAAGCATATTAGGCAGTTAGAAAGGTTAAGCGCGTGTACACACCTCTCTAACAAGCGTTTAACATCCTAAAGACTAAGCTAGGTAACTGTACAGATAATAAGGCTATCCTGCAGATAGCAGTTAAGGCTCTAAACAACACAGCTAGCCTGCACAGTCTAGTACCTACGCTGCTAGTTTTTAAGGCATACTTAAAAATTAACCTAGACTTTTTACTATTACTAAACATTATTACATAAGTAAGCGCAGTATAAAAGGTAATAAAAATACTTTAAAAAGACTATGTAAAAGTAAATATTAATTATATAATTAACACTTATAATAGCTTTATAACATATAAAGTTCTTAACTTCTCCCTTAGCTTAGAGATTATAGCATAGAGAGAGAAGAAAGGCTAGACTAGCTTATATAAGATTAAGAGTATTAAAAGAAAAGATGTTATTATTAAAAGAGAAAATAGCCTACTAAAGCTCTAATGTACATAGGTTAAACTATACTATAAAGAAAAAAAAAAGACAACCTACTTATAATAGATAACCTAGATAAACTAATCTCTATATAAAAGAATCCTTTAAAGAAAAGGAAAAGAGAACAGCTTTATAAAAATGTTATAAAGGCAGAACTAGAGCCTACTATAGGCTAAGCCCCTTAGAATAGCAATGCCGCACTAGTGTAAAAGGAAGATATAGATACTAGGAGAAGTAAAAGATAAAGAAAACCTGCATAAAGTCTAGACTAGGTATTTCTAACCTAGAAGAAAAAGAATAATTAGGCCTTATCTATTAAGCTTTATATAGATAGTGTAATTACTACACCTAAAGAACTATTTAAAAAATTAAACTATATAGAAATAAACACCTTAATTACTAACAGCACTTTTAAGGTTATAGTGTATAACTTAATAAAGTATAAAGGTTAGATTTTTAACTTTTACTTTATATAAAAAGTAAAAGGCAAAACAACCTAACTATATAAAAAATCCTGCCTAGTGTTTGCTAGCTACTTAGATAAAGAAAAAAGAGAAATTTTTACTTAGTTACTAACTATTTAGAGGATAAGCTAGAGACTACTTCTAGCTATAAAAGTAAGCCTAAAAGCTATATATAAAATGCATTTTAAACTGTGTAATATTACATAAGCATACATTTAATTAATAAATAAGCTTATGCACACGCTATACGCAAAGCTACTAAAGAAGATGCGCTAGAGCTTTCTACTAAATACAATACTCTAGGTTGTACAACCCTTGTATAGAGCTGCTAAATTAGGACTGTATTAGTTTAAGACATACTATAACTACTATAAAGAAAAGCTGTGCATGCACATTTTTTTATACAACCTTTACTTTTTAATTACTAATAAAAAAGAGCACACCTTTAGTATTACTAGCTTATAAATAGACAACACTTTAAGCATTATAATAAAAAATTTTACATAAAGAAAAGAGAAAGAACTGTAGAAAGCAAAGTTCTATATAAAAAGTAAGACTATTTTAGTAGAAAAGCAGCTTATTAAGTTTAACAGCAGAAGGATTAAACTTACGCATAACATAGTAGTTTTTACTTAAAAAAGATAAGTAAGCTACCTTTATATAATTAACCTAAAGAATAAGAATGCTACATAATAATATGTTAAGTAATGTATAAGAGGGGTATATATTATATTTATATGTTAACTAGAGGCAGCATTTAACCTATCTATTACTGCATAAACTATAGACTCTTTACATAATAACATTAACACACTTAATACATAAATCTAATAGTAGATAGATAATAGTAAGCACAGTCTTACCTTTCTACTATTACAGCTTAATTATGCAAAGCTGTTTATCTTTATAAATAGATTATTTGCTAATAATAAGGACTTTAGCTTATAGCTAGGATTTATAATTATATTAAGTAATAAAGACTGTACAAAGTAAAGTAACTACTTTAAAATACTAGGCAACATTATATACTAGAATTCTACTAAGTGTAAAAGAGTAACTAGGAGTGTTCTTACTAGTAAACTATATAGAATAGTTAGAAGGTTTAATAATGTAATTACCTTTAGTATAACTTTATAGTAAATTATATAAACACTTAAACTGC